>NC_141056.1:42507981-42512981 GCF_041138505.1 Cibotium barometz | reverse complement strand
TACCTTGGCATTTGGAGGAGAGGCCAAGGGGAGAATGTCTTGAATCTTCCTTGCCGTTAGTGCCGGGTAACGCGGTAAGGAAGAGGATTAGGTACTTGGTGGTAAAGAAATGGCCTCAACCTTCACCTTGGATGTAAACTTGGTGAAGGGGTGAGAAGTGCTTGGCCGGGAGATCGGCAAGCATCGACGCGCTTCATCGACCACTTCATTCGACTTGAGCAAACAAGCAAATCCTCTACATCGACTTCTTATGCAAAAGGACAAAATTGATGCCATAAGGTCACATGCTCAGATGGAAAAATGATTGAGGATTGATTTGCTTACAGTGGTCAAATGCATAAGGATTTTAATACTTGATTGAGATGCTTTGATTTGATTGAGATTTGGTGCAAAAAGAGGGGAGACTATGGCAAAATTTTTGCAAAATTTGCCTACTTGCAGCCAGGACAAATCCTTGAATTTCTAGGGTTTTTCAAAAGCTTTTCAAATCTGTCCTGAAAGCCCTTCAATCTACCCGAAAACCTCTTTCAAACAAGCTAAAGATCACTCAAATCGGAGTAGTATTGAGCGGTCAAAGTCAAGAGTTGACTTTCAGCTAGAATAGTTGACTGGTCAAAGGCTGTTGACTTTTTCAAATCTATTTTTGGGGATCCTTACTCATCTCGTCAAGAGCTTCGCATCGATATAAAGATCACCCAAATCGGATAAGAATTGAGCGGTTAACATCAAGAGTTGACTTTCAGTCGGTATAGTTGACTGGTCAAAGGCTGTTGACTTTTTCAGATCTGTTTTTGGGGATTCTTATTCGTCTCGTCGAGAGCTTCGCGTTGATATAAAGATCACCCAAATCGGATACCGTTTGAATAGAGAAAAAAAAAATCAAGTAAGTGGTCTTTGCAAAGGGGGATCAATTAAGCGCATGGAAATGACTAGAGGAGGTCAAAACAAGGGAGCCCGGAATGAAAATGATCAAAGACAACCGGAAGCAATGATGGCAACGAGTTCATCAACGAGGAATGAAGAAAGTTCAACCATAAAAGCACCATCTCCAGATGAATCTCAGCCAATGGAAATGCCTCAATCTTTGGGAACTACTCCGCTAACAGTGGACATGATGTTAATGGCTATGGAGAGTATGTTTCAAAGGATTGAAAATAACCAAACAAATCGGCAACAACAATTTGGTGAACACCTCATGGAACGGTTCGACAAGCGACACCACTACCTGGATGACGTGATGCAAAGAGGGTTAAAAGACTTGGAGAAAGCCATTAGTGCATTGGCTCCTCTCAAGCTCAACCAAGAAGCCGATATGAATGCAATGGATGGTGTACATTATGATGCCAAACATGATGGAAAGCCTTCTATGCCAGAAGAGAACAAAGTAAGACAAATGATGCCACCTCAAACGATGCCACATTCTTCTTACATGGACAAGGGTAAGAGACCTATGGGTGATGCTTCTTATGAGAGATCCAATGCCAGTATTCCAAGAACTTCATCCTTTATGCAAGATGCAAGAAGAGGGTATGAACAGAAGGGATTTAAAGATGCAGGTGATTGGCAATTGGAAGATGAGCAAATGCATAGACACTTGGGTGAAGGAAGAGGATTTGATGATCCAAGAGCACGGCAGAGGGGTTCAAGAATGCATGGTGATTTTAACAATGCTGTGAAGGACAAAATCATATTTAATAAGTTCAAAGGAGAATCAAATTCTATCGAAGACTTTGAAGAGTGGGCAAACAAGATGGATCTCTACTTCGAAATCAACCCAAGGAGCGAGATTGCCAAAGTCTACTTTGCCTCACTTCATCTTGAAGGTTTTGCTCACACTTGGTGGAGGAGGAAGCAATCTCATGGTTATGTCATCACTACTTGGGAAGAATTCAAGAATGACATGGCAGAAGAGTTTACTTCTCGCATGCAAAGGGACAATCACATTGTGGAATGGGACAAGCTAGAGCAAATCACTACCGTGAAAGAATATTCTCATAAGTTTCTAAAGCTTCTATTATACTTGGACGACTTTGATGAGCATTATCTTGTTGTTAAGTATATAAGGGGCTTGAAAGCTCCTATTGGTGCTGATGTCAAGTCTCATGAACCCGCCACTTTGAAGAAGGCAATGATGCTTGCAGAAATTCATGAAGAAAAGTACTTGACAAAGTGGGCTAGCAAAGGGAATATCAAAGGGGAAGTGATCACAAGGACTGAAATGGGTTCTCATGCAAACACAAGACCTAACCTTCCAAGATTTCCTACCGTGTATGGTAGAGGGTCTAATAGACTTCCATTTAAACCACCATTTATGTCCAACAAAGCTACATACAATGAGTCCAAGCCAGCAAATGGGGGTTCAAAAAGCAAGGTTATCAAGGAGGACCGTTTGCATGAAATGAGGCTCAAAGGTCTATGTTTCAAATGTGGAGAAAAATGGAACAAGGATCACTTCAAAGTATGCAAATCCAAGGATATGTCCATAAGCTACATTATCACTGAGGACAATGCTAATCATGAGGAGGAGGAATTCCTTGAATGCAATGATGCCTTAGGATGGGGAGATCCTCATGAGGGTGGAGGTTCTCATGATGATGGTTTTGATGAAGAAAATCCCGAGTTTCCTTTTGATCCGGGTGGGAAACTAAAGTTTGCTCATGACAAAATGGATGATGGGATGCCTCTATGCGTGTGGGATGAAGACAATAGTGCACATACTACCTTGTGTACAATCTCTCATGATGCTTATGCGGGAAGTAAGGGTGCCAACACATTGAGATTGAAGATCAAGGTGAATGGGAGAACAGCATATGCACTCATTGATACTGGAAGCACGCATAGTTTTGTCAATAAAAGGTCTTTGAACACTCTCAAAATGCAACCAACTTCTTTACCAAACAAGCACATGGTGCAAGTGGCCAATGGTGATTCAATGAGTTGCAATATGAAGTGTCAAAGTACAGAATTGGAGTTGTCCAAGAACTACTCTTGCAAAGTTGATCTTTTGGTGTTTGAGTTGGGACCAATTGACATAGTACTTGGATGTGATTGGCTGTCCACTTTGAACTCTTTTACCATGAACTTACAGAAAAGTTTCATGAGTTTTGTGCATCATGGAAGGGTTATTACATTGAATGGAATGCAAGGGTCCAAGCTCTTCATGATCAATGCTACTCAAATGAAGAAAGAGTTCAAGAAAGAGGGCTATGTTTATGTACTACAGCTTTGCAAAGAGGAAGATAATAGCAAAAAGGATTGCATCGAAAATGTGGACATGGTTAAGCTACTCAAGGATTATGAAGATGTGTTTACCATGCCAAAATCAATGCCGCCAAAGAGGAGTGTTGATCATGCTATTGATTTGGAACCAAATGCCAAACCAATCAACAAGCCTCCCTATCGTTTGTCAAAGGTTGAAAAGGAAGAGATGGCAAAGCAAGTCAAAGAACTCATTGACATGGGATGGGTTGAACCAAGTCAATCTCCTTTTGCTTCTCCGGTGCTACTTGTGAAGAAAAAGGATGGTACTTTTCGCATGTGCATTGATTACCGTGATTTGAATAAGATCACCATCAAAAATCGATTTCCAATACCAAGGGTGGATGATCTTTTGGATGAGTTGAAGGGTGCCACATGCTTTTCAAAGATTGATTTGCGTTCCGGATACCATCAAATAAGGATGAAAAGTGGTGATGAGTTCAAAACAGCATTTCGTACAGAAAGGGGTCTTTACCAATTCATGGTTATGCCGTTTGGATTATGCAATGCACCGGCAACTTTTCAAGCATTGATGAACAAAGTGCTTCAACCTTTCCTCTACAAGTTTGTATTGGTCTTTTTCGACGACATACTTATCTATAGCAAAGATGAGGAAGTGCATTTGAAGCACGTGAAAGAGGTTTTGGAGGTCTTGAGGCAAAACAAGTTGTATGTTAAGGAGACAAAATGTACCTTCATGGCACATGAGGTGGAATATTTGGGTCACATTGTGAGCAAGGATGGCATTTGTGTGGATCCAAAGAAAGTGGAATGTATTAGGAATTGGCCGGTTCCTTCAAACACTACTCAATTGAGGGGATTTTTGGGGTTATCTTCATTCTATAGGCGCTTTATTGCCCACTATGCAGAAATTGCAGCCCCAATGACGGATAAATTGAAGAAGGAAACCTTCTTTTGGGATGCCATTGCCAACAAAAGCTTTGAAGATATGAAGAAGATGCTCACATCAGCACCTATTTTGGTATGTCCAGACTTCACCAAACCTTTCACAATAAGGGCGGATGCAAGTGGAAGAGGGATTGGTGCGGTACTTTACCAAGACCATGGAGTCATTGCTTATGAAAGTAGAAAGCTGAATGACAAAGAAAGAGAACTCCATGTGTATGAGCAAGAGATGATTGCTATACTCCATGCTATCAAGAAATGGCACCATTACTTATATGGGAGTCATTTTTATGTGAGAAGTGATCATAGGGTGCTGAAGTATTTCCTCACACAACCCAATTTGTCTCCTAAGCAAAGAAGGTGGGTAGCAACACTACAAAACTATGATTTTGAAATCACATACACAAAGGGCAAAGAAAATGTGGTTGCCGATTCCTTGTCTCGTATGTGGGCCTGCTCATTGTATGCTATTTCTGAGGTGCATAAAGATTGGATCATGGAGATACAAGAAGAGTACTTGTTTGATGAAGAAACCTCACAAATAGTGCAGAAATTACAGCAAGGTGTATGTGAAGAGTTACCCCATTATGAGCTGAAAAATGGTCTCCTCTACTACAAAGGAAAAGTCTACTTGGTTCCTACTTCATCATTTATCAAGAAGATCATGGAAGAGATGCATTGTACTCCTATGGCTGGTCATTTGGGTGTCTACAAAACCTTTGATGCAATAAGGAAAAGTTTCTTTTGGAAGGGGATGTGGAAGAGCATTCATGCTTATGTAAGTGGGTGCCGGTCATGTCAATTGAACAAGGATCCTACACATAAACCGGGAGGTT